>NW_027279118.1:350000-352500 GCF_046629955.1 Centroberyx affinis
CTGCGCGTGTCTGAAACCATTTGCACCTCTCTTCAGGACAGGAGTGTGTGTGTAGCGGTGAGTGCGTTACGCCCCCTGCTGTCTGATGACAGAGACGTCCTGGTGACGGGGGCCTTCTCCGCTCTGACCGTGGCTCACATAGCCGTCCTGGCCGCCGCCCGCTCGGGGAAAGTGTTAGTGTGCGCTGCCGATCACACACCGGCACACACAGAGGAGATACAACAAGTACTCACACAAATGGACGTCAAAAGTGAGTGATGAAAAGACATGAAACAGTAGGGATGGGACGATACGCTTATCTCACGATACGATTCGATACGCAATACAGGGTTCACGATGATTGTGCAGAGTTATGTTTATTCCTGAGTCGCAAATCTTTCTAGCAATGGCATTGGCTTACTTGAATGTAAACAACAATTTAAAAATGTCATTACAAAATGCAAATAATATAATTTGGATGGAGAGCTTGTGAAACTGTGATGGTCAAGCATCTCATTTGTGATTACTACAGAAGAATAAAATGCAGCTAATATCGTGATTCATTTTCCTGCTCCACAATACGTATTGTCGCAGTTTTGTATTGCGATATATTGAATTTTGATATATTGTCCCATCCATATTAAAGAGTCAAAATCATTCAAAAAGATACCGATATAAGATAATATATCGTATTATCATTTTCTACATAGGAGAAGATGTAAACACCCTGTAATTCTTCAATTAACTGTATTGCATTTTTGCTGTGCATATGCATGTTTGTGTTCATGTTATTTGTCCCATGCAGATGTACGCATCCTGTCAGAGCCGTTCTGTGGTCTGGACGAGTGGGACGGCATGGTTCAGCGCTTACAGGTCATCATGGTGCTGCCTCAGTGTTCGTCCTCCGCCCTCAACGACCCAGTGCACACCATCCACAGCGAACATGGAGGTACGCAGCGCCAGGGAGGAAGGGATGGGAGGGAGGAAGGGAGGGAGAGATGGATGGAGGAAGGAGGGGAGAGGATGGAAAAAGTAAAAAAAAAAAAAAGAGACAGGGAAAATTAGTGTAGGAAGAAATAGACCATAAAGGAAGAAAATACTGCTGGTAATATTAAGATGATGTGTGTTTTGTCAGACTGTGATCTGCTGCAGGACTTGTCCCAAGGCTCTGTGTCCCACAGCAAGATACACACACTGGCCGCCCAGCAAGCTCGGCTGCTAGCACACGCTCTCACATGTGAGTGTACAGTAGACACACACACACACAGTCATATAAACACACATGCACACACACACACACACACATACACACACACATAACTTTAATGCAGTAAAACACAATATGTTGAACACTCCAATATACAGAGCAATATATGATGAGTTAAGGCGGATGACAGTTATACGAGGAACAGTCGTGTACACACACTCGCTCACACACACTCACACTCACACTCACACCAGCAGTATTATAACAGAAAAGACTGTCATACTTTATACAGTGTATTCTTTCTCTCTCTCTCTCTCTCTCTCTCTCTCTCTCTCTCTCTCTCTCTCAGTCCCTAAGGTTCAGACGGTGGTCTACTGCACGCGCTCAGTGTATCCTGAGGAAAATGAACAGCTGGTGAAAAGAGTGTTAGAGAAAGCAAACACTCACCCCAAATTGTTGCCCTTCAGGTACACACACACACACACCCCTGCTCTCTAGTACCCTTGTCTAGATATGCGTTTCTGAGTTCTAAATTGCTTCATGACTCTGCTCTAAATTATTTCATTATCCAATCAGACTTTTCATTGCTAGTCCGCAAACCACAAAGGTAATGAGAAAATTGACTTGACTAAACAAGGTAGATTGGCTGTAAACTGTTTCAGCAACCACAGGCCGTACATAAAGCACTTAGCTTTTTTTTTTAAAAAGCCACAGTTGGCAAGTTTGAAGGAAAACAGGAGTAAGACAAACACAGTTATCCCCCCTCTCCCCCCCCCACCCCCTCCTACCCCAGAGAGTTGATTGACAACTCAGAGCGAGGCTTTCCTGCTCCACGCTGTACCTCAACTGGTCAGATACCCGAGCTACAAAATTTACTTTGACAGGAAAATAGCAGAGCAATGGAGCTATTCTGACATATCATCTACTGATTTATGTCCACCCAACATGGGGATTACCGTTGCTGGATTCAAGCAAAATGTCAACTTATAAAACCTAAACCTATGGCAGCTTTAATCGTACCATAAAACTTAACCAGCAGAGCACTTCACCTTTTCTGAAGCATTGCACTGAACGCAACCAGCATAGCATATAGCCTTTTGTGGCATTTGGTATAATCTAAGCATAATATTATTATACTGGGCAACAAGTACGACAGCTAAACCACTACTACTGCATTGGAGCTATAATCTAAGCAGAGGCTTACATTATTATGTATCGCCACAAATTACATACTGTTTGACTAACTGTAAAGCTACAGTACTCCTACTGTTAGCATAAGTAATTAATAGAAAAACTAGTAATCCACTTCCATAG
>NW_027279118.1:357500-365000 GCF_046629955.1 Centroberyx affinis
ATTTGCTTTATAGAAAATACCCTCTTTTCCTGTAACTTACATCAGCTGGAGACTGTGTACTATAATGTATACTATGATTTTTATATCATAAAGATTCAGATAAAGATAAAGATGCAGCTTAAACAGGCAAGTAAATTTTATTTGACAAATGGTAAACTGAGTTTAGGTTGGTTTACGCTCTACTGCATCTCTGGACAGGCCAAAACACAAAACCCAGGTTATGACTTCATCATGCACATACAGTATACAGTATGTACTGTACACACACACACACAAAGAAAAGCCAGGTAGTATATTTTATAATGCTGTTTATTCTCACAATAGGTTACATTGATATGGTGTACAAATCAGTGAGCAGCAAACGGAAGCCAACACGTCCAATCTGTGGGGAATGGAGTGTGTGTTTGTATTTGTTTTATGTGTGTGAGCTTGACAGAGAGGCTGGGAGACTACTACGATTACCAATCACCATCATCATCATCATCCTCCTCTTCATCATCCACAGACATCCAGCCCAGCAGCAGCCTCCCAGCCTCTCAGTCGACTGTACAAGGTGAAGATATATTCCTTTACCTGCCTTCCTCTGCAAAGCGGAGCTTGTTGGTAGCACTGTGAGTTAACCAGGGATTGAGACAATGAGACCGAGTCAACAGACTTACTTGCCCGACCTAATAAAATCAGTATATACCTTTATAAAATAGAATAAATAAAATAAAAAATATTTCTGTTCAGTACATACAGTCGTTCTTTCAACCGTCCAAGGGCATGCAAGGCTTTTTATGACTTTCCATTTCTTGAGATCAAAAGAATGCATAGATAATTGCTCAGTTAACTTCTGTATCAACTTAATTGATAACTGTGAAAATTTCTGATCACTTCTCCTTCTCCGTTTTTTCGATATTTGCTCTCGCATTTTTCTTATCTACAACAATGTATATCAATATTTTACACTTTGGCCATTTGGTGAGTTCTCAAAAAAAGGCGTTTCATCGAAAGAAAATAATAGAAAACTACAGACATTCAAAATGAAAAGATAGCTTATAACATGATTAATGCCAAATGTTACATTATATGGATATTCTATACACACAAACTTGTCATCTCATTCACATTTCAACGTCCCGTGACAAAAGAAGGCGTTGTGGTTGAATTATCTCATCGGAATCTCAATTCTCGCTCTAGTTCCTACAACCTGTGCATCTGGTAACTATGGACTTCAAAAGACACATGGCCACAATGAGCAAGACGGAGCTACACATGTAAAGACTACAGAGGTTCAATATGCATGTGCTCTTTGCACTTCTGATGCACTGTTGCCCTACCTCTGAGAGGAAAGAAAACCTGCAATGTTAATGAAGCATAGCGGGAAGGTAGGGCTTCATTGGCAAGCAACAGTTATTACCATATTGCCTATACTGATCAAAGCTTGTCAGATCAATAGGTGTAAGGAGCTAGCGGAGTCGAATTGAGATTTGAGTGAGAAAAACACTGAAAACAGACCAAAGCAAGTGATCTAGTGGCACTGATGAAAACGGACATAAGTAGGCAGCGAAAAACAAAAAAAAACAAAACACAGAAGGCGCATTCAAGTGACCAGAACCCTGGAGACAGAGAGATAGCAGCCCTGAAAGTCCTGTTACGCCGAGTCGACACGTCACTGTTGGGTTTCCTCCTGAAAACAGCCGAGGCCGGAGGTGAATCGCTCGCTCTCCTCCTCACATCCTCACAGTTCATCACTTAGTTCAGAGCTCAGCTGTGTACAAAAACAACGTCACCATGCCAAGGTATAAAAGCACATTCCTCCGGTCTTCTTTGCAGTTATTCATCCAGCCAGTCTTACTTCGTCAATCGATCCCCTTCTATTGGTGGGCATGAAGTCTCCAAGGACTGATACTGAGGCGGGATTTAAAGGAACAGTCAAGTCAGATTTCCTCCAGCGTGTGTATCAAAGAGCAGCAGCATGCCGATCTCTCTCCTGGGTTTGGGCGCAGCAGCCTAGCACTGGTCGGGGGAAAGAGCAGGGGAGCAGAGGAGGGAGGGGCAACCTTCTGTCCATCCCTCTCTCCCGTCCTCCGTTATGGCTATCGTCCGTCTGTCATTTTCAGAGGGACAACGAAAGCGCGGGAAGCGAGAAGTAAACGGGAAGCGTATGAAAGATGTTCCGGGTGAAGGGTCACCGCTCGTTCAGACCGTCCGGGCCGGACTAGACGATTCTTGCCGACTTGACAAGAAATTAACGACAAATAAAAAAAAAAGACAGGAAAACAAAATCAAACTTTTATTTCTCACCCCTTCAGTCTCTGAAAGCAGCAGCAGTGTATCGTTATTGTCTAGAATGTTTCACGTTTATATAAAAAGGTCATGCAGGATCAGTGGAACAGCTCAGGGTGTGTTGTGGACTGGGAAGGTGAGGGCCGAATCTAATTAGTCTCATTAGTCTGTAGTGGCGTCCCTCTTTCATTCAGAAAATCAGAGAAGTGAAAGTAACACGATGGCTTTCGCAATTCCCTACTATTCCGTTCACTTTACATTGCGGTGCACTGAGATTAACGGGAAACGGACAGAGACACAAAAGCCGCTATAGACTAACAGGATACCCAAAGTGAATGAAAGGGGGGGTGTGGCCAGGTGTGCGAGGTCATGCTGGCGGCACAGGCACGGACACAAAGACACTGAGAGCATGGAGAGGTCAGAGTTCAAGAGTTCAGGCAGCGATGCGTCCGCTCTGTGCTCAAGGGAGCGCTTCCTCCTTCTTTGCTCATCAGTTTGTTCATTTTTTTTGCTCTCTCTCCTCACTCCTTCTCTGCGCTGAGGGGGATGAGAGTTACTTCTATGTACACTGTTACCTTTACGATCATCATTCAGACTCTGCAGCCTGCTGCTGTGAGGGTTTCTTCTTGGTGTGGGATTGGGAGTCTCATTCATCTCAGTTATTTTGGGGAGACAAACTTGAATTGCTGCTCAAGAGCTGAGAGGCCCAATTCCTGATAACTTCCAAACTCTTGAAGTGAAATTCAAATTTACTCCGGAAAGCGCAAGAATCGTGATGCGGCTCCCCAACCCCTGGGGCTTTATTCTGTTTCCATGGTTACTGGGGTCTGTGGTGGCGAAGTGGTGCATTCCCACTGACGGGTTTTGGCAGCGATGCGACTGGTTACCATGGTGACTGGGGGTTGTGGCAGGGAGCTGGTGGCGCTTAACTGTGGTTACTGCGGCAGCTCGGTGACGGGTCTCTTCTGTTTGAGGGTGTCGATGAGAGACAGGACGCCCCGCTTCACGCTGGTCGAGACCCGGCGGGACACCGAGTCGCCAGGGGGCGAAGAGCCGCAGGCCTTCTGGGACGGGGGCCGTGCCACCAAGCACTTCTGGTACCGCAGCTGAAGGGGTGGAGGGAGGGGGAGGAGTGAAGAGAGGGAGAATGGGAAAAGACAGAAAAAAACGTGGGTGGAGGGAAATGAGAAGGTATGGAGAGAGAAGGAGGGAGGAAGAGAGACACATTGTAAATAATAGGGAGTTACAGCTGCTGAGTACACGACTGTGGTGTGTGTGTGTGTGTGTGTGTGTGTGTGTGTGTGTGTGTGTGTGTGTGTGTGTGCGTGTGTGTGTGTGCTTGCCAAGGAAAAGCTGGGTTGGTGCAGGCTGGTAGCTGTGATCAATAGTAATGATTGATGGTCTCTTGTCACCGTGAATCAGTTTTAGTGTGTGTGTGTGTGTGTGTGTGTGTGTCTGTCCATATATCCAAAGTTCTGATGGGCGGATCAATAGTACAGCCAGAAGTCTGCTAATCCTGTGACTCTCACAAAGTGCGGGGCAGAGGAAGATGAGTAACCTCCACTAATGGGCTGCATTATACTGTAGCAGCACCACAGAGGGGCATCCTTTATTGTGGTTATGGGTAAGATGGTGATATAACAAAAAACACATTGGGAGGGTGTTATAGCTTCTATACAATGGTTACTAAAGTTTTCTGCCAAGTAGTGAACAATGCAGAATACAATGTAAAACGCTGAACTGTGAAGAGTGAAGCACAAAATCTATACGATGACTTGCAAGGACTTCTCTTTTCAGAAGCAAGTGGTGTTGAACATATAGCTTTGTTTTTACTTTAGGGGGCTGCACTTGATTTGAGTGGAAGTTTTAAAAGAACAGGGCGTTGATGGAGGGTCTCATCTCAACCTGAATGGAGCGTACGGGTTGGACAGTAAAACACCCATCTGCCAAGACTGAAAAACAAAACCCAAACTAAGCCACTGGCAAGGACATGCACTCTCAGGAACAAGGGACTCTAATTGTCTATCTTTGTCTGAACTTAAAGTGGATGGCCTTGGTTTAAATACGATTTGCAACTTGCAAGTGTTTTGCAGTCTATCCCACAGGTCCGATTAAGGATTAAAGAGCCCTTTCATCAAGGCCCTATTCATTGACACGTTACAGTCATTTTAAATCAAGGCTGGCCGGTTAAAATAAGGTTATGCATAAGAATCAAGTGACTTGATTCTTGTTTTGTGTTTCACTCTTAATATCTAAGTATCTTTCTGTCAAGTCTGTATGTGCTTTTGCTTAGGCCTTAAGTCCTAAATGGAGGATTTCTTCAGTCTGCCTGAAGAAAAACATTTTTCAAGAAAAGACATTTTGAAAAAGAGAATCCATTGAGTGTGTTTTCTTCATACTTATGTATTAATCCCTCTCTTTGGCTGAAACTACCAGTTGTATTACTTGGATATATCTGTAGCTTTCAAATTACACCAATTTAAAGACTAGTCCAAACCTGATGAGTTTCTTGAAATGCCAACCTGATGAGTTTCTTGAAATGCCGACCTAATTAGTATTCATGGATAATTCACAGCATTCACAGCAAAGTGAACAACCCCACACTCTTCGCTGCCTCAGACACACACTCAGACAAATGTCATTCCTTAAATCCTTGAGCTAACCTAGTTAGAGTTGGCTCAGAGAATAGTTGAGTCGCACCGTTAGGTCTGCACCAGACTGCTGTGTTTTGCTGCAGTGACTCACCATGCACGCTGCCTGCACAGCCTCTGACACGCTCCCGGCGTTGGGCTCGCACCAGAAGATGTGACAGTCGAACCGCTGCCCGCCCGCGTCCATGATGAAGGCGAAGGAGTGCACGTCGTGCCCCACGCCCATGAAGGACAGGAAACGCACACGACACTCCACCAGCACCTCTGCTTCCTCCTGGTGAGAAACATTGCTGCGTGTAACATCGGCCAGAAACGGGTTGAAGTCACGTACACACACACACTACAGGCACATAAGATTTAAATGTAGTATTAAGTTAGGTGTCCTTCTGAAATGCAGGGAAGAAAAACATGCTCTGTTCATACATCCTCTTTTTCAGCCTCAGCCTCCTTTATATTCATACGGTTAAACAGTTGAAGTGCCTTGCTCAAGGGAACAGTGGTGGTTGTTTTCTTTGCAGGGATTTAAACCAACAACTCCCAGTCAAAAGCCTGCTTCTCTAACCTCTAGGCTATTATTCCCAACTGTCACTACCACTGTCTTCTGTTTTGAGTGGATTTTTTGTAGACAGAGTGGTTCTGGTGGGATTAGATTCTACTCGACTGTCTGTCCACTTTCCGTCTCGTGTTGAAGCAGTCAGGGGAAACGTGAGGTGAATATGGACGGGCATTAGGGCGGCAGCAGACGCGTGTGACTGACCTTGTCCTTGCTGATGGTGACAGTGGCGTCGGCCACGTTGAGGGCGACCGGAGCCCAGTCCTCTCTTCTGGTGGAACCGACCAGACTGTCTATAGCCCCGTTCAGGATGTCCATGCCTGGAGGGGAGGGGGTTGAAAACAAACATACCTGAAGTTGTAATCACACTGTCAAATACTTGCATCTCGTTTGAGTGTGTATGTATGTATGTATGTATGTATGTGTGTGTGTGTGTGTGTGTGTGTGTGTGTGCGTGTGCGTGTGCGTGTGTGTGTGTGTGTGTGTGTGTGTTAAACCTACCTATAGGTCTGGCCACAGGCATCATCCCAAGGTAAAGCACCTGGAACTTCTGTACCAACTCTGTCTTTGGTGTGGGGAACTCTGCTGGGGAGAAGACACACATATTGATCAGGTGCTCATATGAGCGCACATATACTTGCATACATTTATTATAATTGCATATGTTTATGTACATAAGTTATTGTGAACAGCTAACACAAGTGCACATTTGCACATCTACTCCTCGGGAATCAATAAAGTTCACCTGATCTTATACAGTACACAGCAATGTAGCACAATACAAACACACACACACACACACACACACACACACACACACACACACACACACAGGTATTCATACACACACACACACATACACAGAGAGTGAGTGAGGTGCGTCTGAAGCCTACCTTGTAAAGGGAGGTCTAGTCCTGCCTGCATCCTGTCCTGGAGAGAGCCTCCAGCCATCGCTTTGGCATTCTTTCGCTCTGTCATTATCTGGAGGGAGAGGCAGAGAGACAGAGGTATGAGAAAATGTAAAAAGAGAAAAGAAATGGGATTCAGTGGCACAGACACAGGGAAACGGGTGAAGAGACAAAGGGCAAAAATGTGTGAAAGTGAAAGAAGATGGGGGAGAAAAAAAGAGATAAAAAAGTCAATAAGAAGGAGCTGAAGGAGCCTAGAGCAGCTTCACCCCTGATACTGTCACGCTATCTACCTGCTTCACCTGGGGAGTGCGTGCGCACACACACACACACACACACACACACACACACACACACACACACACATTAACCAGGTCACACCCGTCTTTCTAAAGGAGGGTAAAAGCTTTTCCTGCAGTGCCACTTGAAGAGGCACAGAAATAAGCATGCACAGAGACACACTTTCTCTCTCTCTCTCTCTCTCTCACACACACACACACACACACACACATAAACTCACACACACAATCCATAAATTATACATGTCATTAATCAAAGAGATTGTCACAGCAAATCTACATCTCAACACCCCCTGCTGTGACCAGTTCTCCCTCTTCCTGCCTCCATCTTGCTTTCTGTCCCCTTTTTCTCACTCCAACAAATCACTCTGTATTAGACGGACATGATGGTCTACATTACAGGTTGGCTGTGTGATGTAGGAGTGTCAGTATTACCATGAAGAATGTGGAGAAGGGCAAATGGCTCCCAAGGGGGCAAAAAACTATTAAGAAATATAAAGGAGAGGGGAACCATCTCTAATTTAAAACGAACAGGATTTGTTCAAGCTTGGTCGAACAGAGTATCTGCAGCTTTCAGAAAACCAAACCAAACTAATTGAATTTAAGACCAATTTTAAACTCAAAATAAAGAAACAAGGCTGGCAAAACAATCGTATTTCACACTAATCATCGCTAATGAAAATTCAGAAACTCTAAATGGGCAGTGTATGGAAAAACGACAACAGGAAAGCCCATGAAGTCCAAGTTTGTTCAGTAAATAAAGCAGATACAACAAAAAAATAATGTTTTGCATACCGTACTACTAAGCCTGTTCTATA
>NW_027279118.1:370000-390000 GCF_046629955.1 Centroberyx affinis
GCCGTTGTCGCGGCCAACGCCCCAGACCCGGATACTTGCGATTGGCTGAGAGTGGAGCACACTGCGGTCCATCGGGTCGACCAGGTTCAACATGTTGTTCTCCAGCACCAGATACATGTCTTTCCCCTGGTGACACACACACACACACACACACTTTTCAGATCTCATCACAGAAACATGCCAACCTCATTTCCTATGACTACAGACATTGCAAAAACTAGTCCTTAAAAGGTCAGTTGTTATCTTTAACTTAAAACTGTATACCTGCCTGGGTGGGTGTATATATATGTGTGTGTGTGTGTGTGTGTGTGTGTGTGTGTGTGTGTGCTCTCTGGCTTTGAAGGCCTCTAAATAAATGATCAAACCCCGAAAAATGGGAGATGGGGGATGGAAGGTTATTGAAAGAGGAATGAAGCTCTCTCTCTCTCTCTCTCTCTCCATGTTCTGTCGTTTCAGGTTAAACACAACCACTGCAGAGAGACGTTGCTCTGCTCTCCTCTCTTCATCGCTCTCCCCTACCCTCCTCCCTCCATCTCATGACATACATTTCAGAACGCTCACCTCTCTCTCACCCTCACCAACTCTCTACAAGCACCTCATCACTCCAAATCCTTGGCACCGTCTCTCTTTTATTTTTACATGCAAAACGATACACACCAATGTATACACACACACACACACACACACACACACAGAGAGAGACCCCTCCTCACCTCTCCCCAGATGCCAACGGTGTCTCGGATGTCGTTCTTGCAGTAGGAGAGCTGTCGGATGCAGTTGTTAACGGCGACGCTGCTCTTCCCTGGAGCCAAGTCCTCCTCAGCCATCTCCACCCAGCCCAGCGAGCGCACTGCAAAACACTGGAAGACGCACAAACACACAGGAACACACACACACACACACACACACACAATGAAAATGTTAGGACAGGTGATGATAAGTTCCAAAAGGGCTAAAAGGTCAGTTAGTTATGGTGTTGAAAATGTTCTGGGAGACCACAGTGCTTCAGATAAGAGTGTCTACCAAATAGCATATTATGTCAATGTTATGTTAATTTGATCGAAACCTTTAGAACAAGGCATTCAAATTTCAATTTCAATTTCAAGGTCACTCGGTTTTGAACCGGCATTTCAAAAAGAACAGCCAGACGCTCTGGACTCCCTACATACAGATTTGAAAGGATAGAGAGATGAAGATAGACAGACAAATTGGCAGATAAGAAGAGAGAGAGAGAGGAGGGACAGTAACAGGGTGAGAGAGCAGACAGAGAATGAGGAAAGTCCCATTTCCATCCATCTGTCCTCATCAAGTATTCATTTGACTTCAGCAGTCCATTCAGAAAGCACTCTGCAGATTGCTGAGATCCATGGGATGAATGAGGCCAGAGAGAGAGAGAGAGAGAGAGAGGGAGAGAGAGAGAGAGAGGAAAGGAAGGAAAGGGACAAGAAAGCAAATGAAGTGACTCATTATACTTTCACACTCAGTAACTGATGGCATCCCAGATTGCTGCAGGCAACCTTGTTAGCCCATGGACCGAATATTTATATTGCATAGAAAACATGCACACATGAACACACACACATACTGCAGTTAAGCTTGGAGTACACACACACACACACACACACACACACACACACACACTGTAGTATATTGTAATATATTTTGCTGAAGGCCAAACTAGGACTAGCTGCTTATTCTTCCTTTTCTTTTTTCTTACATCCCTTTAAAGAAACTTGCAAAGCTACAGCAGAGACTGGGACATGATGATTAATTATGAGGGGATGTTACATACTGCTGACTTGAAGCTGATTGGCGTTGACGAGTGTCTGGCGCACTAACTCCCTCACTCCCTCTCACACACACACACACACACACACACACACACACACACACACACACACACACACACACACACTCCCATACACCTCACTGCTGCCAGGAGCCTGGTGCAAGTTGTACAACTAATCCGGACCAGCAGGTGGCAGCAGCTGCACGACACACAAACTGTGCGGTCTGGATGATGTTTTATTTTTAAAAATAAAACCTTTGTCTGGGTGGAGCCACCTGGAACTGATGACCTTTCCTGTATGTCACCTCCCCCTTTCTATCTTTCCTGTAACTCTCAACTTTATATTACCCAGCAGAGAAGCAATGTCCTACAAATAACCTTAAAGCAGAAACTGCTGTTAAGTGGCGTCTTGTTTGTGCTGCTCTAAGCTGAAACTAAACCGGAGAGACATTCCAGGCCTGATACCACAGTGGATGTTTGTTGCCATGGATGTGTGTATGCCTGCATGTGTGTGTCAGAGTGTGTTACCGGGCCAGATGCCCTGATGGTAGGTCTGTGTTTGTATCTGGTAACCCTCACAGTGTCACTGTTGCTAAGGATGGTTACTTTCTGCCAGGCAAACACACACAGAAACGGAGAGCAGACAGCTGAACCAGCAGCGTATCGTCAAGCTGTGTGTTGGCTTTCAACTCTAATCTTCACTGCTTTAATCCATCCAGACATCCATGGGAATGCTACACACATGGTACACACCTTGGAGTGTATTTTAGCCTCGCTGGCACCTGGTGTGGTGTTTCCCAGAACATAATGACTCAGTGTTAGGTCAGGTAAATATGTAATTTCTTTGTGAATGCAATTAACTAGACTCCTACATGAATGTAAGCCCTGAGGTGAAATTTACTGGTAACTAGTACTGGCTGTACTGGTCCCTATGATTGGACTACATTTTTTAACAAGCCTGCGTCCTTAAAAAAATCAAATCTCTCATTTGAATCTCCGGTTTTAAAATGTTTAAGAAGCCTCAGCCTACAGTAATGCACCAATGTACGGTATGGAGCTGCAGTTCTCAGTCCCACCACTCGGAGGCGGTATTGTTCAGCTATATCCTCTAACAGAGCCCCCCCCCCCCCCCCCTCCTCCTCACAGACTGGATCACAGACTGCCACCATGATCAACCTAAACACCACTGGTAAACAGACGCATGACATAACCAGGCAAAAACATGCATCCGTGTGTTGGGGGAAAGAGGCCATGTGCGCTGGGAATGTTGATTATATTGTACAATGTTTGACAGCAGGCTTAGATAACAGATAAATACAGTTCTGGGGCAAGCAACTGAGATTCTGGCTGAGGTAACACCTTGTAAAATAAAACACAGATCCTCATTTTCGGAGCCAGACTCAGACTTTATCGGAGCCGCTTGAGAATGTGAGGGATGACCTACAATAAGTTTTGGGGTGTTATGAAGGAGTTGGTCAAAGCATTGTGGTCAGTGATCCCACCGTTGCATGCCTTCACTCTTAAAATGTGATACATACAGATGTAGGTTGATAGTCAGTTTGTGGAAAATAAACTTATGGATATTAAGGTCAATCCAGTCTGCACAAGCACAGGTATTCTGCCAGCCACACTGTAAAATATTTACAGCTTTCTACAGTCAAGAACCACAATAAGGCCACAAAGTCAAGAGCCACTATAACGATGGCTGCTTGTTTGTTACCATGCAACTGTACCACAAACCATTTTGAACTAGGCTTCTAGACTTTCCCTTGCAGATATTTTCCAACAGTTACAGAGCTATGTGGATCCAGACACGTTCAAACTGACTAAGATCGCGGATTACAAGAAAACCGTGCGCCGCATACAGGCATGGAGGCTCTGAACTGAATTCAAGTTAAGGAAAAGGCTTCTCACCTTGGCGTCTGGATCACTGTTGGCACTGCTGGACTCTTCGTCTTCCACTGGTGGAGGGTTCCTGAGAAGAGAGAAAATGTAAAGAATTAGGATTATAGAGTGTAGTGAGAAGATGAGTGGTGTGGAGTGACCATTGCAACCATGAACTGCTTCTGTTAACAAGCCTCCTGTGCTCAGTGTGAATTTACAGAGGCAACAGGCAGTCATTACACTGAGAGAAAACATCAGGCCATTTCCTGAGTATATGAGCTAACATCCTGCTTTGTCTGACCTCATTTAAGTCTAACACTGATTAAGAGTGAGATTAGATATTGCTGAGAGGGGGAGAGAAAGAGAGAGAGAGAGAGAGAGAGAGAGAGAGAGAGAGAGAGACAGAGAGAGAGAGAGAACTAACCAATTTCGGTGGCAAGCAGAGGTGCATGTACAGGTGTGTGTGTGTGTGTGTGTGTGTGTGTGTGTGTGCGTGCGTGCATGTCTCACCGTAGCTTGAGCGATGCGTAGCGAAGCGTAGCGCCCTCAAACTCCTTCAGACTGGGGTCAGGGTTCACCGTGGCCGCCTGCAGGTCCTGCCGCACACAGGTGACATCATCAGAGTGTGCAAACTGACACCGAAATAAACCCCACACACCAAAAAACAGCTCTGGCACAATGGACAAAAACATCCACCCAAACAAACACAAACCTGGCAGAAACCAAGCTTTAATGTAACGCCAAACAGTTTATGCCAGCATGCACCCAAGTCTAGGCAAACGTCCTCGCTGGACGGAGAAATGATGTCGGTATGTTATGTGTGATGGGGCATGCTGCATCAAGGAAAGAAAAATATTTAGACTTTGGTGGACACACACATACTGTACATACACACATGTGCACACACACATTCAGAACTGGAAATATCTGTGCCAGCAGTAAGGAAAGATGAAATTATTTTAGCCGGTAAACCAAATAACTAAAGACAGAAACAACCTGTTGAGTGTCTTGCCGCAGCCAAATAACAAGTGTGTTTTCTTTTATCAGCCATGACCAAACGTTACATTTGTAATGTCAAAGCATTGGCCACACATGCTTGTTGCCCAAGCGGTGAATTTCTAACACAAATGCATCAATACACACACTAAAGAGTGGGTGACATTAGGCAATGGACAAAACTCTGACATCGGGTGCGTTATACTTGCCTTCCACACCTCACTATCAATCTTTCCGCCAAAATCACTCCACACCTGCTTCTACACACACCGTTAAAACACACACACACACATGTACACACAAAGTTGGGGGAGGAGGGGTCAAGATAGAGGTGGGAGGGGTGCGAGGGGAGAAAGACAGAACAAGGCTGTTAGCTAGCTAGCTCACTCCACACCGGTTGCAATAAGGAGCAGCGTCGCGAAAACATTTCTCAAAAGAAAACGGAGAGCTCAGAGTCTGCTGATCACCATTTTAAAATGTTTTCTGAACTGTTTGTTGCTCCTATTGAACATTCACCAAGCTACTGAGAATCTACTGATTCTGGATTAGTAGAATAGGAACATGTATATGATTCAAATATACACATACAGATGCTGCAGGAATCCGTATTTCTATCACAGCCGCGCACACATTTCCGCACAGAAAGAGAGATGGACTAACGCACAACTCTCAGACAGAGGAGAACTAGGTGGAGACTGGAGGAGGTGTGGAACGTTTTTAAGGATCCTACCTTGTCGTCGTCTTCGTGGTGCTGAGAGCCGCACTCCTGATCAGGCATCCCCAGAGAGGAGGAGCGGGGCTAGAGAGAGAGAGAGAGGGGGGGAGTGAGAGAGAGAGAGAGAGACAGGGTGTAGAGAGGGGGAGAGAGAGAGAGACAGGGTGTAGCATTTAGCACAATGTTTAGCTGGCAGATCAAAATCTTGATAATGACAATTCACTGAGGAAATGCTTGCTATTCCAAGTCATTACTATGTCATTGTCACCATTCGTCCTCCACCATGTTGTCTGTCTGCCATTTTGGCTCTTTGCACGACTGGCTAATACCTGAGGAGCCGGCAGGTCAATCGCTCCTCTCATTCTGGCACATCTATCTGTCAACATCAGTCCATTCCCTCTGGATCGATGTTTTATCTACACCATCCTCCTCTATCAATCTCCTTTCCTCTCTCCGCTTCTCTCCATCTTTCTGCTTGATTGACTGATTGACTGACTGATGTTCCTGCATTCCTGTTTTCTTTCGCTAGATAGGAGTATTGATAGTCCTCCTGCTCTCTCTCAAACTCTTTACTCTTCTTTCTTCTTGTTTTTCTGCAAATCCTCTACCAATATCTCAGTCCAGACCACAGGAAAACAAGGCTATAGAATCATATGAACTGTTTTACCCTCTGAAATGACCACAGCCAAGATCTACAACCGGCCCACCAAAGAAATCTTACAAAACCTAAGGATTACCACAGACAGTATAGTAAAACAAAGACAGAAACTTACAAAGTAGCAGCTGTTGACAAATCCGCATGAAGGGATTGTGGTTTCGTGAGTGGAGAGAGGCTCCACTGAGCTGTCGGAGGTGGTGCTGCCCGAACGGGTCGACGCCCCGAAGAACACCTCCGCCTGGCATGACTGCACACACACACACACATACACACACACACACACACACAAGCACAATGATGAAAGGCTGCTGTCTTTAACACTTATGCACTGATGTATACTGACATACTGTATGTCCTGCAGAGGCAGTAGCAGCTATTCAGGGATTGGTAAAAACTGTTTGATTTTCTCCATTCATGCTTATGTGGCTCTTTGACATTTAGATTACATTAACAATGCATGGCTTGGTCTCAAGGTCATGACAGGTTTTCTGCAGGTGGAAGACACTGGGTACTTGTCTCGTCATATTAATTGTTTATAATTCTATATCACAATGTTAGTTTCTATAATAATCATAGAATACTACAACATTTCATTTAATTTAGAATAACTGTTGTTGTTAAAAATAGTCAAGAGGTTGAAATAAGATGCAATAAAATAAGTTTGTTCCTCAATTTATGAAGACTAATACAATAGAAAATACAACGTATTTATTTTACACTTAATTACATTTTGCCTCTTTCATGCTGTAAAGCACTTTGTAACATTTGTTTTGAAAAGTGCTATATAAATAAAGTTTATTATTCTTATTTATTATAATAACCATAACTAATAATCATGATGACGCTATCTAGCAAAATCTACAGCTATCGGTCCTACATGACCTTCTTCAGGACAAAAAAAAAATGTTTTTGCTTCGATATTTAAATCTGTCTGCATTATTTTCTTCCCACTCTTCCTTCTCTTTAAATCATGACTGGATTGTGTTCAGTCTGTACTCCGATCACAATCTGCCAGATCCGCTAGCCATCCGTTACCCATCACTTAATGCATCTTGGCGTGATCGCATCATAAATACATTAACTGTAACGACGATTGTGACTGAGGCCAAAGTGAGCTGTCAGTTACAGGAAAAAGGCAACATTCACAATATGTGTGTGTAAATGAGTATCCCTCTGTCCTGCTGCCTCTCACCTCATGGTCAGGTGTGGGCGAGGGGGTGAGCGAGCCCAGGGAGTGTTTGCGCGGTGTGGAGGCAGTGTGGTCGCCCAGGGCCTGGGGCTCCGTCTGCCCAGCGGGCGCAGGGCGCGCGGCGGGCCTCTCCCACTGGGTGGTGCCCGTAGGAATGTGCCAGTAGTAGATACCGGCCATGTCTGTGATCTTCTTCCATCCCGGAGGCAGGTCTGGGTCCGTCTGGAATGACTGCTCACTCCAGATATCTGGTGGGGGAAACACATACACACACGCACAAACAATGATTGAGATTAATTAAATTAACAGATTTCCAACATATATGCAAACACACGCGTACACACGCACACACTCCAAGACACACACAAAGTTTGTTTCACTTCCAAATTGGCCTGAGCTAAATGGAAATTAACCCTCCCCTTGCTAATATACTGAGTTATATCAACATCTGACTGGGATTACTAGCATCTGCTACAGCTGTCGTTTGGCTGGACGTGTCTTTCCATAGACCAACAGCTGAGTTAAACCTGTTAAGCACTGCCATTACAATATATCCGCCTTATAAACACACACACACAGACACACACAAATTTAACTGCATAGCTCAAAAAATGTACATGAAAGAAATCACACAACCACATACAAACATGCCAAACACACATCAAATTCAGAATAGTGGAGTGGAAGTCAGATGAGGTCCATGTGAGCTGATCAAAGGCAAAAACGCTGTGCAGTATATTCCACCAAGGAAGCAAATGAGGAATTATTCTCTGTCCTCAGTTATTCTATTAGCCCATTCTCCTGACCCAGTTTCATACACAATCCACTCTGTGAACCAGTTTACATGACCGGGTGATACAAATCAAAAGTTACAGTATGATAGACAAACACAGGACCAACAGTCTGCAAATGGATGGGCCGCCCATTGTCCTTAATGATGCTACAAGCAGGATTATCACAGCTATCGATGCTGAATTAGTTGTGAGGACACATGCTAATATGAGCAACAAATAACAACTTAGGAGCGATGCTTTCTATGCCGAGATCTCAAGTTCGATTCTTCACAAAGTCTAAGAAACTTCTCTAGTCGACAAGTTCTACATCAAAACCAGCTGAGAGGGGGAAATGATTTCAGGTGGCAATACCGCACCGCTGCTACAGAACATAGCACAGATGGTTGTTATCATAATTTATTTGACAGTGATACGTTAAGAGGAAATCTTACACCGATTACCTTGAAAACACACACACACACACACACACACACACACACACAACCTGACCCTGTATGCAGATGGAATCCCAGTACTTTATCAATCTTTATTTTATCACTTATGCTCTAAATGGCATCTCATCTGAAGGTTACAGTTTCCTGGCACTCAAGCAAGTGAGTAAAACACACACACATATACACACAAACACAGAGCTGTGCGTGTGAGGGTGATGTACTAGCAGGTAGTAAAGATGATATGACACTGCATTAGGTGGTGTAGCAGGTCATAAAGGTGATATAAGCTCTGAGGGACTGGTTAGCTGTTGCTGTGTGTGTGTTTGTGTGTGTGCATGTGTGTGTTTGTGTGTGTGCGTGGACAAGGAGTTCTCGAACTGCTGACCAGGCTGATAAAACACAGCCCATGGGCCTGTTGCCACGACAGCAGGCCATATGTCATCATGATGACTGGGTCAGTCCAGATTGAGATGGAATTCACACACACACACACACACACACACACACAGTCACATTAGTTACTAAAGCTTCAGTTTATTTAATGGAAAAGAACTCGGTCACAAAGCTTAGCACAAAGCGCACATATGTCCGTGCACAAGCGCACATCCCTTGGGGCTGGAGAGTGTGCATTAAAGCAAGGAGCTGTGAAGCAGTGCCTTCTGGGAGATGCAGTCTTTTATGGGTGAAAAAAATTAGGTCAGAGCCAATAAAACTACAGCAGAGAAGAATCTGAGTGGCTCTGTCTGCTACGGGCGAGAGAGGAGGAGATGATGATGACTCCTGATGATGAGCGGGGGCCGGGATCAGATGAATAGATTACTGGTAGTGAATTAACTAGAACCATAACACACGTAGACGTGGGTTGAAGCCTGTACCAGCACACACACACACACACACACACACAGAGAGATGGAGAGAGGGAGAGGGAGAGAGGGAGAGAGGGAGAGGGAGAGGGAGAGGGAGAGGGAGAGAGAGAGAGAGGGAGAGTGAGAGAGAGAGGGAGAGGGAGAGAGAGAGAGAGGGAGAGAGGGAGAGAGAGGGAGGGAGAGAGTGCTGGCTGATTTAGTGCCGTGCTGGCTTGGCTCTACGCAGTATATCATGGCAGGAAGTTACCAGCGCTACTTTCTGTAAGCACCGTGAGCCTCTCTGACGGCCGTGGACCTGACAGGAAAACTCTCAGCACGCTAACACCGAGGCTAACGATTAGCCCGCACATATGCAGCTCGGGGTGCTGTGCCACAGCCCGGCTACGTAGCAGTTAGCCTGTGGTAGCCTCGGTTAGCATGCAGCCCCATGCCAGAGCAGAGTTGAGCAGAGGGGGAGGGGAGAGCACAGAGCTTCAAAACACACACACACACGCACACACACACACACACACACACACACACGCACACGCTCTCTGCTGCAAACGACACACACATAGACTGATTTCACATCATCACAGCCACACTGAAACATACATTCAATCACAAACTCACACACACACACACACACACACAAATAACACACACATCCACGCAGACACCCATGGCAGGCATTTAGTGCACACACACACACACACACACACACACACACACAAGCAAGCAAACGATGCCATTACAGACACAAACTTCATCCTCCTGTCGGAAAAGACGTGCACACCTACCCACGCACAGGCAAACACACACACACACACACACACACACACACAGACAGCGTTCGAACTCTAGCCCCACACTGTGGTCTCCTACGACTCCGGCAGATGTACCTACCCTCGTAATTGACAATCACAATGGCCAGCATGTAGTCTTTCCCCAGCATCATAGTTAGCTAGCTGCCTCTCACACAGCAAAAAACGGTGCGGTACACAGGAGAAAACCCCAGACAGAGAGAGAGAGAGAGAGAGAGAGAGAGAGGGAGAGAGGGAGAGGGAGGGAGAGAGAGAGAGTCAGAGGGAGAAAAAGAGAGAAGAGAGAGGGACATAGAAAGACAGCGAGGCGGAGAGGGAGGGAGAAAGTGACGTGAAGAGAAAGGCAGAGAAAGAGAGAGAGGGGAGAAAGAAGGGGAAAGAGGGGAGTGAATGAAAGTGATGGGGGGTACAGGCGAGGAGGGAGGGAGACGGAGAGGCAGAGGAGGAGAAAGAGAGAGAGAGAGAGAGGTTGTGTATTCCCTGCAGCTGAGCTATGTTTGCTGTTGTTGTCTCACCCTCCTCTATCTAGAACATCAACAACATCAACAGCTCAAATCAGCCTGCCCTCCCTTTTCCTGTCCCAAAACAAACACACACACACACACACACACCCACACGCACACGCGGAAAGAAACTGGCAATTTGGCACACTCATCTCCATCAGACAAACGTCTATGTTTATCCCTCTATCCCTCTCTCCCTCCTTCCCATCTTCCCCTAAGCCTCTCTCGGTTGTCCTGGCAACCCCAGATCATCTTTCTTTCAGTATCATATCCAGTGGAGGCACGATGAGGAGGAGGAGGAGGAGGAGACAGGGAGAAAAGGAGGAGGAAGGGACCGGTAGACTGAGGGACAGAGTGATTTAAGTGAGTGAGTGAGTGAGTGGGTGAGTGGGTGAGTGAGTGAGTGAGTGAGAGAGAGAGAGAGAGAAAGACAGACAGACAGAGAGAGAGTCAAAGCAAATTACAATGTTATCTGGCCATAAACAGAGAATATGAATTACCAGAATATCTCTTTACTGTCAGAAATATAAAGCAGAGACAGATCCTCACCAAGTACAGACTCAGTGACCACCAATTGGCAATTGAAACAGGAAAGACATAAGAAATCATGGCAACCAAAAGAAAACAGAATATGTGGTCACTGTTTGACAGGTGAGGTCGAGACGGAGATGCACTTCCTCCTAAAATGTCCAAACTAGGAATTGTCTTAGGAGAAGGAAACACAGTAGATCTGACTGCACAATATGTATTAACCTGTCACAACCTGAGGAACAGTGAGTGACACACATACACACATACACATGTGTATGCACACACACACACACACACACACACACACACACACACAGAGCAAGCACCTGAATGTCTGACTGTCTCTGAGAAAGACTGTGCACGTTGCCAACTACTGTGCATTTGCAAGTTCTTTAACAGAATGTTAACAATGCATGCAGTTGTGTCAGAATGTGAGGGCAGCGTGTAAATGACCTTCTCAACTCTGCATGTGTGCACGTGTTTGTGTGTGTGTGTGTGTGTGTGTGTGTATATATGTGTGTATGTGTGTGTGTGTGTGTGTGTGTGTTTTGGCTCCTATGTGTGAAAGCAGTGTCATACTGGCTCTCTAACCCGCAATGTCCACACAGGAATCTGACACACACCTGGGAAAACAACAAGGCTTTGTCAGTATGAGAGAGAGAGAGAAAGAGAGAGAGAGAGAGAGAGAGAGAGAGAGAAGAGAGAGAGAGAGAGAGTAGACAGACAGGCAGGCAGGAGGGCTGAGCAGCAGGGAGGCCTGATAGATATAAGACTACTATATTTGTTGGATCTCCATAAATTCAACATGAATGATGCCAGTACCGTGAATATCGACTCTCCGGCAAACCAATCGATCGTCGGTAGGACAATCAGTCTTAACTAGAGACTACAGTACCTCTAACGTCTGCTTTTTGTCTTCGCTCAGCAATACACACACATTGATCTACACAAAACACACGGCCATCCATAAGAGAATGAACGCTTGGGAACAAGCAAGGGGGAAACCGGGACAAAAGAACATATAGGAAGTAGATTCCCCTGTAATGACAGGATGAGGGAACGCACAAGCATTCTGGAGGACAAGCTGACGGTAATCGTAGCTGAAAAGATATTAAATACACCGAGGCTCAGACACTTCAGCTCGTGAGGGAAAAGTGAGTCATCAGAGAGCCGGAGCAGATGCATTCTGGGGGACAAAGCAAGCAAGGAGGCTCAACAGCTCTTAGGAGGGGGCTGTGAACAGCTGAGAGCGTGTCAGAGGTGAGGGCTGCCGGTCGGGAGGAGATGGCCGCATGTTTTGCGGCATGTCGTACAACAAAGGACAAGGCAGAGTGGTTTTAAGTGTCCAATTAAATATAACAGCCAGCTTTTTACATAACGCTGACAAAGAAGTGCGACTACATGACTAGACTTTCTGCAGAGGTAGGCAACAAGCGAGTATAGGCAAGTAAAGCCCACCGACAGAGGTGATGACTAATCCAAACTTCTTCACTGTGGTTGAAATTTACCCCTTAAGTGAACTTAAGTAGCTTAAAAGAGAAGGAAAATGCAGGAAAAACAACTTTGTCTATATCCTTCCTCAATCTCATGCACAATTTCATATATTCAAACCTAGGATATCCTAAACCCCCCCATTTTGGATTCCTGATTATAAACCTATACATATACAGGTATAGAGTTCATAGGGCTTACACGAAAACACATTGCATACTGCTTGATCAAGACGGGCTGGAAAGAACAGGATAGAAACATGGGATTCTAAAGAACAAACTAATTTTAACCCAAACCCTAAACAGAGGATAAACATTTCCCTGTCTGAGAGACTCAGTGAATCCGCATGTTGGACCAACAGACCTGGGGATCAGAGCAGGATAAACACTAAAGCTTTTCTCATAACACACACAGCCACAGGTACATATGGAAGAGCTTAACTATAATACTGCAGGTTCACCGTCCTCCATGTGTGTGTTTGTCTAAGTGTGTGTGTGTGTGTGTCCAAACTGCTTCCTACAGTGAATATTTACAGCCTGTTTGCAACCCCCCCCCATGTTCTCGGTGCACTGCAGCAAGAGAAAGAAAGAGGGGAAGGAGAGGAAAAATAAAGGAAGAGAAAGATATTGAACCAAAAAAGGAGATGGATGTGACTAAGGGAGAAGGAGAGACAACAGAAAAGGTTACAGAATGACAGAAAGGGGAAGATCTTGGGAGAGAGATAATAAAACAAAGGGGATTGGCACTGGAGGAGAAACCAAAGAAAGGGAGAAAGAGAGAGAGATAAAGGGAGCTGTAGATTTCAAAATTACTCATGACAAGCCCACAGGCTACTGACCACACACACACACACACACACACACATACACACACACACACACACAGGACACAGTTTGAAACAGGAAGCAGCTGACCTAGCTTCCCATCCACCCCTGGGGTTACAAGGGCACTTCCCGTCTCAGAGGGATTCTGGGAGATTTACTGGAGGCTTTACTGTTTGTTATTCTGTTCCAGCCGTGACTGGGTTTAGGACATGCACACACGCGCGCACACACACACACACACACACACTCGGTCACAAGAGAACATGTCATCAGGAGAGAGGACAGGGAAACCACTAAATAGCAGAGAGGAAAGGAAAACACACCAGAGCTAAGCACTCACATGTACACACAGCCCAATGTCAGTGAATGACAGTGACCTTTACATTTATTTTCTTTACTGAACTTGTTGCAGATACAACAGCATGTTTAGTGTGTGTGTGTGTGTGTGTGTGTGTGTGTGTGTGTGTGTGTGTGTGTATGTACCTGTCTCCTCCGGGGAGTTGCTCTCCTGGGACAAGGTGGTCCAGCTCGACTCTTCGTCACTCGGGTTCAGATTCTGGATACGGTTCAGCGCACAGTCTGTCTTTGCGCCCGTCCTCCTGTCCTTCTTGGTCTCCGGGGAGGAGGAGGAAGAGGAGGAGGAGCAGGAGGCCACGGAGAGCAGGGGCGTGTCCTCCGGGCTCGCCTGCCGGGGCGGGGAGGGCGGGGGAGGCACCGGAGAGTCTTTGCCCAATTTGAGGAGCTTGAGGCTCGGCTGGAAGTCCGAGATGAGCTCCTGGTCAGGAGGAACTTTGTGGTTCTCCACGGGACTCTCGCTTTTAATCACCAGTAAAGGCCTCTTCTCCTCCTCCTCTTCTTCCTCCTCCTCCTCCTCCTCCTCCTCCTCCTCCCCCACCACCACCTCATCGCCGTCTTCCTCGATCTTCATCTTTGACATCATCTCCTTCTCAGACAGGATGCTGATGTCGTCGCCGTCCTCCGTCTTGATGTTGAAATCGAAGTCCAAACCTGTTGTGTTGCCGTTCAGTTTGATATTACAGTCTACGCCCGACTCCATTTTCTGCTCGCCGTCTGCGTTGGTGTTGGGGTCGGGCTGCGGGTCGCCGTCTAGTTTGATGATGTCATCGTCTCGGTCGTTATTGGTCAGAGTGTGAGTATCGTGCTCGCCGCTTGTGTTGATGTTGAGGTCGTCAGAGTTAGGCTCAGGGTCGGTCGGGTCGGGGCCAGTTGTGTTTTTGTTGTGGTCCTGACCGGCTTTGCGGAGCTGGTTGACCCCATTCTTGGCTAGTTTGGGGTTGTTGGGGGTCAACGACTGCGGCGATGTCGGTGACGAGGAAGTTGCCGCTCCTTCTCCGAGGCCCATGGCAGACTGGATACTGGTGAGCGCGTACTTCTTCCGACACTTGGGGGGCGTGGCAGAGCCCTGTTTGATGACATCGCTGCTGAGTAGCTGGTTGTGGGAGGAGCGGAGGCTGAGCGAAGTGGGAGGCGTGGCAGCAGGGCCGTTACGATTGGTCACATCCACTGACATCATCATGGCAAAAGACAGGTCAGCTGTAAGAGAGAGAGAAAGGGTGAACAGGAAGTGAGTATATGTAAATCCAAGTATCTAGGTAAGATAAGATTAAATTTGAATGATTCTCATGGGCAAATAACGTTACTGCAGCAGCAGAACAGCATTGAGAATAGACCATATTGAAGACAATGCAACAAATATTCACAGCAAAAAAAAAAAAAAAAACATATTGAAGAAAACAGAACAAATAGAACAAATTTAATTTAAAGATACAGCAATTTTGTCATGCTAATAAAGAATTCGTATTGTCCTTTCACTGTGTTGACTACTGACAGCAGTCTACTGATAAATTTACAGCATATATGCAGCATATACAGTATGTGTGCAAATGTGTATTGTTTGCTACTCAAATTCAAACTGAATTGAGAATACATATCTATAGTATTTGCCACACAATGACATAACCAAGGATTGTTTTCTTTATCTTGCACTACAAGTTAATCGCTCCAAGGCATTCATCAAACAGATGTCAACTCTTTGAGAGTTGTACTGGATGCATTCAGACCATCTTAAAGTCTTTAGAGACAGTTAACTTTCACACTTACAAATGTGCAGCCTACAGTACTGAACTCAACTGCAAACCACAGTGTGGAAGCCAATAGAGCATGTACCATGGTGGCCAACAGTCTGCAAGTTTTCATTCCAACCAATGAAAACCTTCAGCCACAGAAGAGGAACTAATCAGTGAAATCACCTGGTGTGGTGTTTGGTTGGAATGGAAACCTGCCGACTCTTGGGCCTCCAGGGCACATGGCTGCCTATCCCTCCCATAGATAGTGTGTATGTGTCTCTGTGTGTGTGTGTGTGTGTGTGTGTGTGTGTGTGTGTGTGTGTTCTATACCTGACAGGAGGTCAGTCATGGACTGGGGCTGGTCACGGTTCAGGGTTCAGTAGACTCAGCTGCAGATCTGAACACCACAGAAGAAAAAAAGGGAAAAGAATGATCAGAAGAAGAATGTAGAGAATCCTGAGAACTTCAAGGGTTGCCCCCGGAGACCGCAGCCACCCATGTGGAACCCAACTACAGCTGGTTGCTATGGAGACGACAGAACGCTCTAAAGCAGTGAAGGGACTCCAAACATGCTGTGCTTGTGTACGCTGTCTGTGCATGACTGTGTGTGTGTGTGTGTGTGTGTGTGTGTGTGTGTGTGTGTGTGTGTGTGCATGAGGCACTGCAGAGGAAGGACATTGAATCCTACCCCTCTTTTGTAAAGCAACACCTCTCCACAGCACTGACATAAACATAACTCATGGTTAATCCATACATATCAAAACGGCTGCACCAGCACAAGCTGAAGTCACTTTGTAATGAAAAATGACTTTTTTGTTGAATTTTTTATATTAAAATCCCATTACCTTTCCTCCCTAGAAAACAGTGTATTTTTAGTGGTTACTTCATGGCGTACCAGTAGGCGTACATAAAAATTCCAACCAATAATGCCATCACAGATTTTTGAACAATCCCCTCTACCCCTGCAACTTCACAACAAAGTCACAGGAATGTCAACATGGCACGGCAGTGCATTTTTGGGTGAATTTGTGACCACTCAAGATTATGCACAAAATATTTCTGAACTTTTGAACCACATTATGTGCTGCTCCAACATCCTGTTTCAACCGGAAATACATTGAATTATTGAAGCAAGACGCCATTGAAATGCTGTTTCATTGTGAAAAAAGAGGGAAGTTCTTTCACTCTCAAATTGACTTATAGGGTTCTATGAAAGAGTTAAACAAGAGTTTTCAATGTAGGCTACTAATAATCTGTAGAAGGCTTATTTACATTAGCAAAGCTAATTAACAACTTGAAGAGGCACTTTTAAGGGAGCTACTTACCAGAGAGCTAGGGATTGTGGGAAACTCCAAGATGGAGAGTGTCCATACTGATAGTGAGTGCCTCTCTCTTCATCCAGTCACAAGGCTTTATTAGGGCACCAGCTTCCTGGAACACACAAACATAAAGAAACAGGATTAATGATGGATTGAAAGAGAGATGGGGGGGGGGGGCATTGCATATGAATCTATGTATTGTTCATAGCATTGCATATAATCATATGTATCATATGAACCAAAAAAGTTCCTTACTACATTTGCCTATTCTTTATTGTACCATATTCATCTGTATTGTACCATATTTTCTCCTGTACTACTTTAATATGATTTGACAACACTCAACATTACTAGATTTATGCCAATAAAGCTTTCTGAATCTGAAGGGAGACAAGGAGGAGGAGGGAGAGGGAGAGGGAGAGAGAGCAAGAGAAAGAAGGAGGGAGAGACGGAGGGAGAGACGGAGAGAGGGAGAGGACTGCAGGACACCAGAGGGACGAATAAAGACACATCAATTATTCACAACCTCTGATCAAAGATTAATACACAAGGTGTGTGTGTGTGTGTGTGTGTGTGGAACATAAGGCTCATTTAGTATAAAGCTCATATTTCTTTCTCTGGTGCAGTGTCCCACCCTTCACTGACTGGAACCATCATAAACTTAATGCCATAGGAGACTTGTAAACTCCCCCTACCCTACTCCCTGCAATCAGACACACACACACACACACACACACACACACACACACACACACACACAATATTGCATACTGCATACATATTCTGTACGTGTATTGCAGAGAAAGGTGATTAGCATAGTTAGATCACACTATAAAATCCCTCTAAACATACATCCTAGGCCAGGAGGTGGGCAAAGCAGCTGGAATGATTTTGGGGAATACAACTGTAAGAATTGAGGGAAATTTAGTTCTCCAATCACACTAATATTTGCATAATAGGGAGCTCAACTGACAGCAGCAGGGTGGCATGGTGAGTAGAAAGACCACCCTTCAATCTGAGGACCCACCCTGCTGAAGTGTTGACAAGACATTGAATCCCCACCAGCTCCAAGGCTGTTCTGCAGTTGACCCCGACAGCTGTGGAGGGAGCCCAGCGAAGGAGAACTGAAGTACCACATTATCAATACTAGATGGCACTCAGAAGAGCGCATACCTCCACCAACGCTGTGCAATTGTCAAGATATGCCATGTCGAATTTTCACCAAAAGTTAATAATTTCTTCCATGTCCCATCGCCAACTTGTTTCACATCAGGAGATGCACTGACTGTCATGACTACACCTGAAATGGGACATGAGATCTGCCTGTTCAAATTTATTTTACCTGATTATCACAACTCCACATGGCAAATCAGCACTATATCTGCTCAGCTTCCATTAGAGCTGCCCCTCTACCACAAGTTTTGGAAAAATTGGCAGGACAATTATGTCTAAACCGGAAATGAGCTGTCCAGTGCCTCCATGTTGTTTGATTGGCCAATAATGGAGGGTTTGCCTCTTATTATGTTCTGATAGGCCACAAAGTTTGATGGTGTTACGTGAATCCATTCATACATTATATTCCTTTCTGTGAGAAGCCCCCCATTGGCCAATTGGTATGACAAGTGAATCAGTTCTTCCTTTCCCCCTGCCCTACCCTGCTAACCTCCCCTTGTTTTCATAGTCATTCTTATGAGTCACTAAGACAAAGGCAAACTAGTGCTGAAGGTTGCAAGAACTTATTCTTTTATGCAAGTGAATGATGATCAGTAACAAACTAGCATGCTTCCAATATTGCTTTCATTACTGAACAGCCAACATTTAATCAAAGATTGAGGCATTTAGAAAATGAGCTGCGGAGGAACCGAGGGAAAACCAATTTGCATAATGTTTGTCTCCCCAGCTTGCCAAAATGTACACTTTATTCTAAATATAAATTAATAAATAACATGAAATGAGTGACTCACTCCATTTCATTCCGCTTACATAACTTTCCCATTTTTATATTAGTTTATATAACTACTCAGAGATTTGTGTAGTGTATGCTTTTCTGAATGCTTATGCTTTTCTGAATGCTGAATTGCTTTACTGGTAAATCGACTCAACTTTCCTAGTCAAGGGAAGTAGATCTGCCACAAACCGGCTGCCCACCGCTGCACTGAGCCGATAACTTCACTGTACTGTTTTCTGAAATGACAGCAGACAAACATCTGGTTTGTCTGACAACACTGGGTGTTGCACTGACCACGCTATAATACTAACACATCTCCAGACCAGCTGTGTCATTTCTGACCTCAGACCAGCTGTATAATTTCTTCTCCAACGGTTTAAGTTGGAGTTGAGGACAGTGAGATGAAGCTGGACCAGCACCTATAGGAGACATCAGGTCGGAAGTCTGAGAAAAAGACAATATTCAGTCTTTTGCCGTCACTGACGCTCAACAAAGGCACAGATTGGATTGTGGGAGGGAGTGAATGTATGCGCATATTATCTGATAGAGAAGCACACACACACATACACACACATAAAAAAAGAAAGATGCATAAAAGCGCATCATAAAATAACACTGTAAAAAAAATGTTGCATTCTGGGATAAAATTACAAGGCATGCTCAACTCTGACTCCTGCTGCAACAGGCCCGCATACCAGGGTGTGTGTGTGCGTATATATGTGCGAGTGTGTGAGTATGTGTGGGGGCGTATACAAAAGAAAAACGTTTGAATCACTTCCCATGAAACATAGCCATTCACGGTCACTCAACTTTGTGAATGTGCTGAAATGTCCCACTCATAACTCAAGACTGCTGCCAGTCTGCGAGACGCTGCCTTTACACTGGGAATGGTGGTAGCTGTAATAGAAGTCTGCGATCCTGCAGCTCTCTGCCACTGCAATTCTTTCCTAATGTTACACAGCAGGACAAATTCAGTGTATGGTTGCGAGATCATTCCTTTTGCCTTCTGACAAATGGAAAAAAAACATTTAGGGCAGAGCAACAGCTCTGCTATGCACTAAAAACTGTAACAAAAACTGCATCTGGATATGGCTTCTACTGGAGGGAGATAGCAGTGCTGCACTGGGACTGTTCTGGGCTGGGCCTCACAGCGGCCATAAAGGGCTCCC
>NW_027279118.1:392500-409193 GCF_046629955.1 Centroberyx affinis
GGCAGGCACATCAGCGGAGGGTCACCTGAAACAGAGAGAACAGACAGAGTTACATAGTTACCTCCACAGGTTACAAAAGTAAACATTTTACCCTTGGTTTTACATGGGAAGCACACTACCAGTCAAAAGTTTGGACACACCTGATTGAGTGTACTATGTTTTTCATTATCTTAAAGCCATTTTGATCTAATGGCTTATGCTTAAATGCTTGAAATTTGCTTCTTAGACAAATATAAATAGTGAAGTTGATGCCTATGTATGAATTTCTTTCCAAAGCCTTTGGCTTTCCATCAAGGCAAAGGGCAGCTACTTTAAAGAATCTAAAATATGAGATAGTTTTGATTTGTTTAACACTTTTTGGTCACTGCATAATTCCATTTGTATTTTTTCATAGTGTTGATGTCTTTCCTATTATTCTAAAATGTGGGAAATAGTAAAAATAAAGAAAAATGTGGTGTGTCCAAACTTTTGACTGGTAGTGAAACTGAGGAAAAGGGAGAGCCGTTGTGGCATGCACTGATTTGTCATGATGAATTGTTAACTCCAGCTAACATAGCTAAAGGACTGCCGGGGCGGGGTGAGGGACGAGGAGAGGAGAGGAGAAATGAAAAGAGAGAGTAGTCGAGGAGGCAACGTTCTGGTTTCGTAACAGACTCAGAAATCTCACCACACGCACATACACACACACACACACACACACACACGCACACACGCACAGACACACACCTCGGAGCCCTATGAAGTGGAAAAGAAACATATTTCTGAAACAGAAGCCAAGAAGAGATTTCCTGGATTTGGGAAACTTGGGAGAGAGTGTGCTTTACACGCCACCCCCTCCCCCTTTTCTCTCTTTCCTGTGGGTGAGGGGAGGTCGAGGGAGGGGAGAAAGAGTACACCATGCGCACACACACACACACACACACACACACACACACACACACACACCGACACCAAGCGCAACACACTTAGGGGAGGGAAGTCCCATTTCAGCTCTTCGGCCTGCAGCCTGCGGAACACAGACGGGCCGGTGGAGCAGCCAGCCCCGGCACTGTAATGAGACCACAGCTCTTTCCTGGACGCAACGCTGATGGCAGCCACCAGCCACCATAACTTCTCACACACATGCATACAATCACACACACACACACACCTCTCTCATCCTTTCTCTCCCAGTCCCTCGCTCATTATCTTTCTCTCTGTCATTTTTAAATCATTTCCCAGCATCATTATTTCAGCGTCTTAGTACATATTGTATTGTATGCGTACATATTTTTACAATTGGATTACACAGCTGTGGATGCGTTGTCCATTATGTTTGTGATCAGTAGAGAAAGTTCTCCTAGCATGACTCACAGTGTTGCTTATTAGGGCTTTTGCTTTATGAGAGTTCTCGTCTGCTTGCTTGAGATGCTGCCAGAGTTACAGCTACATGGGGGACAGCCATGTGTATTAAAAAGCCATGTCTCTCCCTTTCTCACTGAAAACACACAGATGGACAGGCATGCACAAGGGATGTGCATCCCTGTTTTTATTATTATTATGGTTTTTGTTCCTTTTTGTTATTGTCTTTTTTTGTACTTTATTTTTTTGCACGTTTGCGTTTCAGCCGTATTGTTTCTTAAGTCTATTTGTAAGCTCTTACCTTCTTTGGATGTATAAATATAGTTTTGCACTAAGCTTTTTCCATCTTCAAAAATGATACAATGATTATCTGTTACTTCTAGCACTAAACCTGCTTCACAGGTTGTTTTGTGTATAGCATTCTTTCAAATTTATATTGCCTATTAAATTTATATTGCCTATTCTTTTGACAAAATACATTTTCATGAGTTAAAACACACAGTTAATGCTGGTTTTTTTATGGTTAATATTATTTTTTGAAAGTATTTTGCCCATAGCTCAATAAACTTGTGTTGAATTTTGGTATTTTGTATACACTGTCATTCAGACAACCCACTGACGAGTCAGCCATGACAAAACAGACTTTTGCACATCACTATTGCATGCACACACAAAATGTCTGTGAGATCCAAGGTAAAGACAGAGGCAGCAGAGAGACTGGATATCCTATATATAGCTGGGATGTGGCAGGACATCCGAGAGGACAAGGAAGTCTAGACATGAACAATACAGCTCTTACTCAGACTGTGTGTGTGTGTGTGTGTGTGTGTGTGTGTGTGTGTGTGTGTGTGTGTGTGTGTGTGTGTGTGTGTGTGCGCGCATGTCTGTCTGTGTGTTCAACATGGCCTTGATACCTCACATTTCATTAGACAGAGCCAGTGGCAAGCTGTCCCGTGGTGATGTCTCAAGATTGTACTGATGTCACTGCCTCCTCTGATCTGATTGGCAGGAAGGTTTGACTTAGTCAAAAAACAACAAATAAAAGAGAGTAAGAAAGAGAGAGCTACAGTCAGAAAATGAGAGGCAGTGAGAAAAGGCTACCAGAGTAAGAACAAGGGATGTCAGGAGAGAAAGGAGATCAGAGCGAGAGAATGACTCATCAGAAAAGGAATGTCCCATCTCTGCCAAAGGGACCACAGACACCGCTGCAACTATCTCTCTCTCTCTCTCCAATGCTTTAAATCATCCCCTCCCTCCCTCCGTCTTTTCCTCTCACACAATTGCAGCCTCTCCCTCTCCCTCTCTCTCTCCCTCTCCCTCCCTACCAGTGGAAGTTTGCGTTGTTGTTTCCCAACATTAGCGGAGCATTCTTCTCTGACAGGACATTGGTTTTGGACGTGGCCGATACAGCTAGCTGGCCATGACCAGTGGACCAGCACTGCACCGCCACTGTTTGGAGCAAACACACACAGGGCCAAGACTGCCACTCCACTTGTTTTGCCGTATCAGTGCAAAGCCAAGAGGCAAATTCCAGCGCTGTGTGGACGATCAAGCTGTACCACTCAGTTCAGTTCAATTATAGTCTATAAAAGTCAAGAAACTAGGAAAAACGATTCAAATATTTTATAGTTTTAGAAATAGGAGACCTGGTATTGCATCATATCCGAACCGCAGCTGCTTGCTTAATCTGTTTTCCCCCACAGGATATGACATCATCACTGCGGGATGCAAATCCGGACTGCTCCAAAACCACCACAATGACTGTGTGATCCTGATTCAACATTCCTTTCACCTGTCATCCTGTCCAATCATCACACAGGAATGTCTTTCCTGGTCGATTCCAGTGGATTCCAGTATTCCCACGATTCCCAGTGACAAGCCTGCGAGGATAACAGCTTTAACAGAAAGTCTATAGTCTATATACTGTATGTCTATGTCTATAGTCATGGTCAGCATGGTCAGAACAACTGAGAATTACTAGACCATACAGGAAGCAGTAATATTGCCTTTCAGAATTGAGATTTATGCCTTTGAGATTTAACAATGGTTTAACTGCACTTTTGATTTCATAAGTTATAACATGTGTCGATGATGTATCATATCAGAGGTCTTCTGTATGTGTTTTTTTGTCTGATTGCTGTTGTTTAGGGTTTTTGAATCCAATATCAAAGTCGACAATCAGCTTCAAAATGCACTGATGTCCAATACATCTGAAAATAACTGTAATGAGAAAATTCAAGAGAAATTAGAAAAACATCTACAAGCACACGCCTTCATCACAAAACCTCAAAGAGCAGCGGTGACAACAGAATGCCAGTTGGAGACGACTTGGAACCAGAAACGTTTTAGACCACCACTGTAGCCGTCTTTAGGCTAAAAAGGAACGCCAAAAATAGCTGCAAGAGTGACACATCCCAAATATACAACAATAAGTCCAAGGACAAATGTAAGAAATGCAAACTTTGGGGACATGAAGGTTTATGCCAACCCAATCTACATTTATTGATGCTAATTATCATCCGTTATTGATGGAAAACACACTGATACAACATATCTGCCAGGCACTAATCCTTGATAGTATTGCAGGAATTGTGTGTGGGATGTTTTGAATAGCACACAACAGGCTTCCAAATTATCAGTGTTTTGCAAATATATCATTTGGCACAGTCCAACCAGCCCATGGCTTCTTCCTCCTGCCCATTCCACATGCAGTCTATTAGAGCTGAACACTTGTCCGTCCCCCCTCGAGTGCTTCTGGAAAATGCGGCAAGGAGGGAGGATATGAGTCGAGTCGGGACTACAAACTCAGAGTCGATCCTCGTTTTGAGATAACGCAGAAATCCTTGAACTCGCTGTAGTGGGCCAATTTAGAGAGGCACCTGGGGCCCTGGCCTTTACAGCCTCTTTCATCACGTTCTGTCTTTCATGGTGTGTGAGTGTGTGTGTGTATGAGAGAGAGAGAGAGAGAGGAACGTCAAAATGAGAGGCAGAAAACCCTTATGCAGCTGAACTGAGAGATATGCGGGTGTACGTGTGAGTGTGCAGCGATGTGGAAAAGACAACATCAGAAACAGAAACATATAAACAAAAGATGGAAAAAGTGTGTGTGTGTGTGTGTGTGTGTGTGTGTGTGTGTGTGCGGTGTTTTCTTTAAAAGTGGAAAACCTGTCAATCCTTTTCTGCTTCCACAGGTAATTTGTAGGCGGAATAACATGCATACTGACGACCCAATCACAACGCAGACTTGACAGCTAGGAGACTGAATGAATGAGGGCTGCCAGGAGCTGACACATTGCACCACAATACACACACACACACACACACACACACACACACACACACACACATACAGAAAGAAAACAAAGACGCCAAGTAAAACTGAGCCAAGAGGAGGCAATGAGGAACGAACGTGTGGGTGAAAGACAGTGACAGAAACAAAGACAGAGAGACAGAGAGAGAGACAGGGAGAGAGAGAGAGAGAGAGAGAGAGAGAGAGAGAGAGAGAGAGAACGAGAGAAAGCGAAAGACAGATAAATAGACAGACAGATAGACAGACAGAGGGAGAGAGGGAAAGAGAGAGAGAGAGAGGCCCTATCATTCAGTTTCACACCCTACAGGATGAACAGGGCCTCTGTGCTCCTTCTCTGTTCAAACACACCTCACGGCTGTCTGCTCCCTGCAACAACAATACATATACACACACACACACACACACACACACACACACCACAGCCTGACAGTGGGGACAATAACCCTATTGAGGGGCATCGATAGGGGGCTGACAGAGAAAGTGAGAAGAAAGAGATAGAGGAAAAGATTGACAATAGGACACACATCAGTACACACCAATACACTCTCCCCTCCTAGACCACAACCACAACACACAAACATACACATACACACACAGACATGCACATACACAAACACAAACATAAACAGAAATGTGATTATCTTGCCAACTTGACAGCCTGGGATGAATCTAATCTCTGCTGTCCTTAATTCATCATTCATCTGTCCAATCTGGAGAGACTCTACACACACACACATATATGCACATGCCTTCACGCACGCACACACACACTTGTTTGGTCAAGGGTGGGCCTGTGGTATTGTTTCACAGGGGAAGCAGGGTGTTGATAACAAATCTCCCTCCTTATCTGATTGCTCACACACACACACACACACGCACACACACACATATGCAAGCATGTACGCACATGTACACTTTCATCATCCTTTCTCATCAGCTGTTGTACATGACCCTGACCACACACGTTGCCGCTGCAAGGCATACAAGGAAGCCCCAGCACCACACACACACACACACACACACACACACACACAGTCTGGCCAGGAGAACTACAGCTAGTCTGCAGGTTATTCTGGGGCTAGCTAGCATATCAAGGGGTATTTTGGGTGTCTGACATGCTTGCAGCTTCACAGGGTGACAGCTTGCATGAGCCTACTGAATGGCTATATTTGTCCATGTGCACTGTGTGTGTGTGTGTGTGTGTGTGTGTGTGTGTGTGTGTGTGTGTGTGTGTGTGTGTGTGTGTGTGTGTATGAATGGACGTGTGTGTGTGTCCATTATATATCTATTCTCAGAGGGGTGAGAGTAGCTCTCTAACCAGAAGAGCTGCCATCTTGAGAGTTGCTGCAATGCAAAATCAAAGCACTTTCATAATACCAAAGCAAAACAAACAAAGACACACACACACACACAAGCACACAAGAACAGTCTGCAGCACTTGGCTCAAAATTTGGCCCATAAATGTCCGAGTCACTTTTTCCATAGTCAGCAACTCCTGATGTTGAATAGAAATGCTAGAAAGAGAGAAAGGGAGACAGAGAGAGAGAGAGAGAGAGAGAGAGAGAGAGAGAGAAGAGAGAGAGACAGAGAGAGAGAGAGATAGACAGACAGAGAGAGAGACAGAGAGAGAGAGAGACAGACAGACAGAGAGAGAGACAGAGAGAGATCGAGGGAGGGGAGAAGAAAGTAAATGAAGACGGAAAGAGGGATGAGGGGAAGAGAAGGAGCAGGAAAAGGGGGAGAGTGAGAGAGGGCCAGAATATAAACCAACTTAACAGCAATTAGCAATGACATCATGTTCCTACACACACACACACACACACACACACACACACACACACACACACACACACACACACACACACACACACTGCGGGCCTGGGTCTGGACGAAGCCAAATAACAGGGCAAAGGGCTGGAAGAAGAGAGGGGGGGGGGGCGAGGGAGGAGGAGGAGAGGCAGTGATAGAGAGGGAGAGAGGATGACAGTGCACCATTTCAACTACAGTGGTGCAGCAGTGACACATCCATTCCTGTGGCTCGCACTAATGAACTCACCAAACCAACGCCGCAGCATAAACCTGATGAGAGTAACCGCCGCCTGTGAGCACTGACTGTTCACCACCAGGACCTACAGTCTGTATAGTAGAAACACAATCGCCGGCTCGCACATTCACGACATGACAGCATCCTGGGTGTCATTCACTGACTACGCTTTCGACTCGGCAGGACAAGTGTGTGTGTGTGTGTATGTGTGATGCTTTATGTGCACACACACTCCCTAAACGCACACGCAAAGAAGCACACGCACCGCGGAAGATGCGATGGAAAAAATGCATCTGAGAGCCAGTGTGTCTCCAGGCGAGGAGGGCACAGAGAGAGAGAGAGAGAGAGAGAGAGAGAGAGAGAGAGAGAGAGAGAGAGAGAGAGAGAGAGAGAGGCCTCATTGGTACACTCCCAACAGCAGCCAGGTCCTTTGGTAATAGATGTTATTGTCAACAACTTCAGAGTCCCTTCTCCCTCCACAGACACACTGGATGTGCTCTGTCACAAGTTCTTACACTCTTATTACACAACAACAAATCCAGTCCTTGTGAAACGTTGAGCAACATCCACCAAAACTCTTCCTCCCTCTCCCTTTCTATCCATAATCATGATATAGGCTATCTGATCACTATCTGTGCCACCCCCCAAGAAAAAATAAAACAGGAAAGTTATTCACAAGGGTCATTCTCTAGATTCCTTAAATCATGAAACATAAACAAGCAATTAAGTGGCTCCATGTTTGTATAAAACAAACAAGCCTATTATCTCACGGGCCTGGCAGAAATTACCAGAGCGAGGCTGGAAACGATTAGCTAGCCGAGTCCAGCCAGCACCGTGCACCAATGCGAGCCTCGCCCCCCACCCCCGGGGCCTGCAGCCCCAGTCTACCGCACAGACTGTACACAACTCAAGAGAATACCCTCCTGTATGCCTGTTTGTTTCACAATGAACCCCATTATTAGTTCAACTGTAGCTCCTGACTGTGAGATAAAGGACAAGGCCCAGGACCCAGGCATGAGTCAGGACTGGAGCAGCTCTGAAGAGGATGGAACAGAGAGAGAACAGTCCTACTTAGGGACACGATCTATGAAAGCCATAGTGTCAACAGCTTATAGGCTACTGTTTATCTATCTCAGGTGAGCATGGGCCGAATGAACACATTTCAGTGAAGAGCCAAAAGAGTAAAGCTCAGATTCAACTGACAGAGAAAGGTTTAGTGCCTCAGTGCGTCAGCTTAGTTTACTCACCTTTTTAATTGCAGAATACAGTTTACCACGCTTTTAGGCTGGTATCAATCTTTATGAGATGAATTAACAGTAATATGCCATAGTAGTACATAGTATCAAACTGATGTAAGTTATATGAAGACAGGGTGTTTCAAGTGGGGAGCATAAATGAATGACGATTTTCTGAAATGCTAATTGATTTTTGTTTGAGCTGGTGGTTCCTTAACTTATGACTGGTGGTCATAGTTTACCAACCGTTTCATTTACCCTTACATACCAGCTGGCATGCCTACTAAATGAAGAGACCCAAAGTGTCATAAAGTCATGTTTTGGGACTGTTATCTCACCGTTTGGTAGTAAACCCTCTTCCAAAGACCCACCATCTCAGCCGAGTGTGCAGCAGCAGCGGCGGCAGCAGCCTCGCAGCGCAGCAGTGGTCAATGGCTGGCTGCTGGCTACAATGTTGCAAAAACAACGCTTGTTTTCAAACACACCCTGACACTACGTGATTAGCCCTCCAGTACCGACAGACACAACACAAATCTCTGACAATAACCCCAAAGGAAGAGCCGCTGGGTCCCGTGGAGCCGAGAAACCCCCCCATCTGTCGCCGCAGCCTCCTCGTCTCCTCTCCCCCACCTTCCCGACTTATTCGCAACACAACGGGCCCCTCAGATACCAGTGCACTGCGTCGCCCCGAAGAACATGAAAAGTTACTCACACCGCGGCATTTCCAGTCATTTTAGGTCTGAGGGGGGGGGACGGTAACGGTATCGTGACAGCTAGCTCCCCGTATTCAAGCGAAAATAGTCGGCATACCACATCACTCACCTCCCCTCCTGTGTGTTCACGTCCTCGCTACGCTCCTGTTTTTTCCTCCCCTCCGTTTTCTCTCTGCTTGTTTCTTTTCTCCTCCCTCCCAGATGCCGCTGCTCTCCGACAGGGGGGAACCGGGCGACGCTGCTCCGGAAGCAAACGCTCCTCTGGGTTTTTTTTTTCCCCGAGTCCCGCTGATTATGAATAACTCAATACTTCCATGTGAGTAACGCCGTGATGAGCAGTGAAGGGTAGTAACGCGCTATAGTAATGTGATTATTTTTCCGAGTAACGAGTGGTGTGACGAATGGGTGCTTCAGTTTTAATAGGCTAGTTAATGTTACAGTTAAGAAAAAGGTCGTATAGTTCTGTTATCACCTCTTAAAATGGGTGATCAGATTGAGGTCAAATAATGAAAAAATAAAAAAAACACATTCTAGCCAGGGGCGAAGCTAGGAATTATGGGCCTTATATATGGGAGGTGACTGTGGGCCCCCCTTGTCCACGCGCCACCACCTGTGACAAACATATGTAGGCTAAATACCCATCCATGACCCACACACACCAGTCTCATTCCATATGTCATCCCTTATTGGAACAGATTTGGTTATTAAAACACACACTACCCCACTAATCATTATTTAAAGAGTAGCCTAACTAAACGGCAGAGTTTTGGCCGAAGTGCCTCTACAACTAAAGAAGTCTTTAACTGAAGTGTTCTTATGGCAAGATATCTGCAAATCTGTACTTGATAATGCATATAATGATTTCTCCTTGAGGTGGGAAATGCACTTTTTGGTTTCAACAAGGACCCTCCCTCAGCTTGGGACCCTGGGTGGTCGGTACCCCTATTCCAATGCTACTATCCCACCACCAACCCCTAATTCATCCTCCTCAAAATTAGTCATCATGTTCTCACACAAAGGTAATTTAGATCAGAAATGTTAGAAACCTTTACCTTCTTATGGAAAGTATTCTCACTACTTTGGTTTCATCAAGTAAAGGGATGACAAGAAGATCACTGGGCATCAACACTATTGGGTTTCACTGATCATTCACAGGAGAGGCCATTGAGTCATCCATGTTGTTGAAATTAAAAGAGGATGCAGCTGTCACAGAGAAAGTAATGTAACAACTAGTGTAACAAGTTACTGATCCCAAGAAGTAATAAATGAACTAATGCTATTACTTCTCAAACAAGAAACAAGTGAGTAATTCATTACTTTCTGAGCTTTTTTGAAGGTAATAACTCAATATTAGTTATAATGACAACACTCTTCTTCTGCTTCTCTCAATGTGAATGTGTTCCTGGAACGTGGAGTGTGTGTGTGTGTGTGTGTGTGTGTGTGGGGGGGGGGGTGCTATATGTAATCCTATGTAAACAATATGGTTTTGCTGGCAAGGCTTATGGGAAAAGCAAGATATGTTTTCCTCTATGTTAACAATGTAGCCGCTTCCCACAGTCTGCCGGCTTACATTACATGCCAAGAGTGTTCAAGTTAAAACATTGTTTACAACGACACACACACACACACACACACACACACACACACACACACACACTCACAAAATAAAATGTATAAAATGAAAATTCTAGGTTATATGTTGTTTCTTGTTGATTTTTAAATTATTTTTTTATTTGATTTGATTTTACTTTATTGATTCATTGATTGCTTTTTTTATTGATTATGATTGACTCAAAAAAAGTAAATACATCAAAAGACAGTAACACTTAAGATATACTAAGATAAATGTATTTGCTTTGGTGATTAAGATTTAGTCCAAATTGTCAAATGATTCTGTTTTAACATGCCTCAGCATCGTGGCCTGTAAGTCTGTGCAGACCTTTAAGTCTCAACATTCTCTGCAGTACCTATTACATGTTAGTCCATATCATTTATCAGTTAGGATGGGAAAATGGACGCCCTGAAAAGCAAGTGGTAAAAAAACCCTCAAGCGTCTCCTGGCGGATTGAAATTAAATGAATGCAAGTTTTTATTAAACTTTTTCTAAATTAAAACTTTAGGAATTAGCTCATACAAAAGCATATCGCCAAGACTGTTCAGGTATAAAAATGTCATTACCAATAAGCTTGTCAGGTAAACCTTATCAAACTATCAAGCCCGCTCCTTTATATTCCATACCAGCCATTTGAACTTCTAATTATCGGCTGTGTTGGTCCACTGCTCCGTTCAGTCAGGTTTCAACTACTTGTTGACTGTTATGTGCCAGTCAACTAGATATCCAGCTGCTTTTCCATTGCTTTCCATCACTGCTAAATCTGTGGTTAAAGCTCTTAGCCAATTCATGTATGTGTTTGTCATCCCCTAAATAATCCAGAGCAATCAAGGTCACGGATCAAATTTTACCTCAAAATTGTTTGCACAGGTCCTCAAACAGCTGAGTTGAAGGCCAATCTGAGAAAGGTCACAGTGGCTCAGTGGGTTAGGAGCGGGCCACATGAGTGCAAGGTCATGGGTCCAAGGCTCATGATGTTTTTGCATGTCATCTCCGTTTTTCCTGTCTCACAATTCTGCCCAAAGCAAAAATGTCTGAAATATAATCATTACAAAAATTTATTGAAGGTCGAGTAGGTCATAGACTACTTTTCCTCAATGAAGTAGTCAGATAGTGAATATCTAGGCCTACTTATTTGTAAAGTCATGAATTGTTTATTATTATTATTGTTATTTTCTAACATTGCTACAATCTGTTTTATAGGACAATCTATCACTTTAATCTTATGAAATGGAATTTTGTTTTTGAACTGGAATTCAAAACCTAAATGCACTCTTTCCCTTTTAATAGCGTGTACAGCAATATTCTATATTATTATAGGTTATATTCCCTATGGCCGCTGAACATGACTTGTGTCCATGGGGAACATCTTTGTACAGCAAGCCTGCAGTAAACAGTGTGTTTGTGTACAGATGACACCTGGCGGCTGAAATATGATACTACCACAGGAGGAAACGCTGTACGGGAGGCAGGACTGTACGACGCGTGTGTTTACACTGGGGGGAAACTCGTGCACATGGGGACAGCACTGTGCGCAGCACCGGAAGGAGGGGTGTGAGAATGGTTGGCTTATAGGTGGGAGATTCCTTGTTGATAAGTTGTCATAGGCTTAGTGTTAAACTTTTGTTTAGTCTACTTTATATTTACGCATAATCTTTAAAGCAACAGTCCACTTAGTTTTAACTCGCGGGTTATGTGGCAGTTGACCACCATGAAAACCAGAATATAAACTACTCACCATGATCGGATGCAGCTTTGTAACATTCGGATTTCTACTTATCATTCATTTGAATGTGGCCACGAAAATAGACGGAAAACTGACATTTAACACATTTGTGAACATACATATATATATATATATGTATATATACTATGAATATCACCAACACTGAAACACAAATAACAAACACACACATACCAATACACATGCAAAAATAGACAAAGAAGAAGCCAATGTTGCCTGTTTTTTTTTTTTTTTTGCTTTATTGGCATGAAGAGATTACAATTAAGATTATAAAGAAATACTTATATATGTGCCATCATGTAAACAAGTATAGCAAAAAAACAAACATTACTGCACTTGAAGAATACACTTAAAATCAACAGTAGCCTATACAGATATGGATATGAATACATTTAGCAGTAGTTGTAACAGATAGAGAGCTTCATGTGTATCTGCTGAGAACTCTGGTCTGTGAGAACCTGTCCTACCTGCTCTGCTGGTCTCTGAACATTCAGCCAGCCATCTCTATGGCGCCAAAAAAATCACACTTAAATTTAAAATGCGCTAAAAGTATAAATCAGAAAAATACAGAGCACAACATTCCTGAATATGCTGAACATTTTAAAGTTTGAACGGTGTTGACAGCTTAAACGGTGCAAGAAGTGAAGTGCCGAAAGAAAAAGAATAAAGAAGTAAATAAGAGTGAAGTGTGAGTTGTTGAAGCAAGCAAACTAATTACTTACTTCCACCCTTGCTTGTTTGTGTGTCTGTGCGCCACCTGACTGTGTTTGTGTCATTCACATCTTTAGGGTTATGTGTGTAGGCCTATGCCCTCCTGCACTGTGTTCTATAAGATGAAAGTAAGGGTAATGAGTGAGAGCAGCAGAGGGAACACACTCAGTTTCACAGCCCAGGCTGAGTTACAGAAATTGCCCTCACAGCAGTTTGGTCCACTGGTGAAGTTAATTATGTCAGCCAGGATAGGAGAATCAATTTCACACAGGTTTGCAGACTAGAAGTATGAAAGGTTATGAAAGGTTGTGGACTCATCCATCTCTGTAGATGAAAAAAAACCATTTACTATGAATAATGTTTATTGTCTTTGATTAGTTAATTTTAGAGATCTCAGAAGTATAGGAGATTACGAGGAGCACTTGAAGGCAGCATTAGTAACTAGTACTTGTCCTGGCAGTAGCACAATCTTTGTGCAGTGTTGATCTGCAACATGAGGACTCACCTGCCCCATTAAAGCAGCCGTCCTCCACTCCGACACATTGTACTGTGCTGTTGCATACAGTGCTTTCGATACTGTCACAGGAGAAACACTGTAGGTTATTCACCTGCGGGACTGAAATAGAGTAGAGTAGGAGACATGCCGCTGTTAGAGTGGTCATAATAATTTAGTCAAGCACATGAGAAATTTTAGGAGACACAAAACAGCAAAAGAAGATGATGGGAGATGGCAGACGCACATTTTCTCATTGTATTTGAGCATGACCAAACCTATTCAAAGCGATAATAGGCCTACCTGAAATCTTTTAGGGGAGACCGGGGCATATACTATAGGACTATGTGTTGAACAGATACAGCTTGGCCCCCAGACTGCAAGCTTATAGTGCCATCACGGCATACAAAGAATGGCGCACACGACCTGAGGATATCTTCTTTTCCCGACGTAGTTCATAAGAAATAAGTTAATATTGATGGAAAAACACCATAATGCAGTAATCTTAAAATAAATAAATAAATAAATGACAAGAAATGGCTGATTTTATTTCCTTTGAGTTGAGTTGTAGTACAGTCAACAGTCATATTAGGTCTCTAGGTTGTTTTGACTTGAGGTCTTCATCAGGTAATCATCATCATCATCATCATCATCATCATCATCGAAAGGCTGTGGAATAGTTGAATAAATGTGGGAGCATTGGAATCAGTGTGCGTTCTCCTTTTTGAATCCATTATATTCCAGAACCACACTTACCTCCACTTCAGTTGAGAATGACTAGTGCAAGTTTATTGTGCAGTAGTGAATGCTGAATTCTATTCAACTGTATTTTTCGCATCCTGACTAAGTTCTTACATCTCTTACACTCTGCAGTGAGTCAGTTCCCATAACCAGTCAACTAATTTTTGTACAAAAGCTCCCTTGGATGAATCTGCAACTTGCAGACAGGCTTCACCTTTGAACCTAGAGTGGCATCAACATTTGAAAAATTGTTGCAAAAATATAAACCAAAATGTGATCACCTTCAGTTTTCTTTTTTGATGAAAGTCTGAGAGACACATTGTACCTACAGGATTTTTTTTTGTCACTAGTGATGCATGCATCTTTTAAAATAAACCCCAAGTAGTTGACCATTGAGCATGACAATGCAGCAGCTGCCCAGAGTCAGAAACTTCCTGCTATTTCAAGGCTAAGTAGATGAGGACACCTGCTGGTTGTACCTATTTTCTGCATTATATATTAGGATAATGGTTAACCTATTGTCCAGATAAAATGGGTTCCAGGTTAGGCCAAGCTTAGACCCCTTTATAGTACAATGGCCAAAAGCACTGCAGATGAAAAATGTAACTGTGATTATATAAGTAAATACATTTCTCCCTGATCACTCCACATCTCTCATCATTATCTCCATTAAGACAAGACGTAATAGTTAATCTTCCAACTTCTTAAAATCATAGCTGTAGTGCTGAAACATTGTTTATTTCATATCATTCATGAACAAAGGCCAGATGTCCCCCCCCCCTCCTTTCTCCCTTTCAAAAGCTGTGATTACTCCAGTCCGACAGGAGGCGCTGTGCTACAGTCTGCCCTCTCATCATGCGGCCAGCCGTCCCTGCTGTTGACCATCACCGATGGGCTGGAGTTTGAAGCCAGGAGAAGCGGGTCCCGGAGGTGAAAAAATACACTGACAGATTGTATTGTCATTTAAGATAGCCACTGAAATACAGTTTCAGTGAGTTTCGCAGAGGTAACAAGTTAATACTTGATGAATACAATCGGACTGAACCCAGCGAACATTGATGCAGCTTTGGCTGCTCACCTCAGCTCTGGCCAATGCTAGTTGGCTAACTTCAGCTAACAGTTAGCTGGCTGGCTTAAGTTGTTTTAACCTCATATTCATTTTTACATGCTCTTTAACATTATTTAACTACTTTTATTCTTTGACATTTTCATACGTTAAGTTTCGTTTATCAGCACTACATGTTCACGTTAGACGGTTAAAACTGAACTTAAAATATGAAGCGAGTACAACCGTTATTTATGAGGACCTACGGCAAACAGGGGCGAAAGCTTTCTGCCTGGCTCTCACCCGACAACCGCAAGCAGGCCTTCGAAAGCACGGCCACTTCAGACTCTGACATCTCCGTCTTTGAGCCAGCAAAGCCAACAAGGATAAAGTAAGTTCAAATCGACAGTACTGCTACTGATGTTACTATTCCAGTACGAAGATACACATCGTCCTGGTTTTCATTTTCATTTTCCCTGTCCTCATCATGTTATTCCCACTTAAATGGGAATACCGGTGTCTCTTTTTCTAGAGAGAGGAGGACTAGTGTTGCCAGTCGCAGAGCAGTGCGTCCTGCCAAGAGAAAAGCCATGGTGTGTCTGAAGGAGAAGGACAGTGATGAGGAGAACATCTACATCCCCCCTCCTCATCTTCGCCCCACTCAGCAGAACAAGACAACCAGGTCTGTATGAACAAGCAGCGGGCATGGGCAGGACGCATTATGAAAGGATACAGGTGTGTCAGCACGTACAGAACTTTGTGGCACTATTTTGCATTTTTTGTGTTATGTTACTACAACAATGTCTGTAAGCAGGTCTGTTGACATTACTGGTCCAATAGAGGCCGTGAACTTGTAAAGCATCCTCCACATTAGTTGAGGGGGAAAAGAAACACTAAGCTACTCGAGTGTCTTTTTCTTTAAATTCCTGATGCAGCATGGGGTATTGCGTGCAGCATCACATGAAGAATGACCTTAAAGATGCTGAACATTGCACTTGTTTGTTAGTATAAGCAACCTAAGCACAGGGCCTGGAAGACATCAAATGCACCATAACTGAGTGGTCAATAGGAAAATGAACTGCAAAAACCAGAGTGTGGGATTCATTACAAGTTAAATGCCATACTTGAAGTGAGTATTGACTTGTCTGTTGTAAAAGTCCCTGTGTCTCTAACTCCATTAAAGTCAATGGACCTGTGCTAACTGTTGTGGAAAACAACAGGATAAAGGTGCATTTGATCTGGTATAGGCTGTAACTTGATAGGCTAGTTATCCACATCATTAATATTTAATGCTTTCCTGAATCATTAGGCCACAACTGCTCATTTGCAGCAGGTAGTTGTGTTGTCTGTTTGATATATTTCTGAAATGATCTGTGTGTCTGTCTGTGTGTCAGCAGGAAGAGTAAGCTTGTCTCTACAGCAAGAGGCTTGTTGAGGCAGAAAGCCCTGCAGGGTCTGATCACCAGCGAGAGTGAGGACGACTCAACATCGGCTCCAAAACGTCGCAAGATTACAGTTCAAAGGAAAAGAAATTCTGAGTAAGCACTCAGCCAGTCAATCTGTTAGTCCACCTATCAACCAGGTGAATAGTATGTGATACATAAATGTTCTCAGTAAATGTTGTAACCGTCAGCTCTCTTCCTCTCCCTCCTTCTTTCTCTCAGTGTTGATGTTCCGTCTGTTGGCCGCTTTGTTACCCACCGC